>NC_139393.1:86405000-86415000 GCF_054392235.1 Sus scrofa | reverse complement strand
CTAACCCTAACCCTAACCCTAACCCTAACCCTAACCCTAACCCTAACCCTAACCCTAACCCTAACCCTAACCCTAACCCTAACCCTAACCCTAACCCTAACCCTAACCCTAACCCTAACCCTAACCCTAACCCTAACCCTAACCCTAACCCTAACCCTAACCCTAACCCTAACCCTAACCCTAACCCTAACCCTAACCCTAACCCTAACCCTAACCCTAACCCTAACCCTAACCCTAACCCTAACCCTAACCCTAACCCTAACCCTAACCCTAACCCTAACCCTAACCCTAACCCTAACCCTAACCCTAACCCTAACCCTAACCCTAACCCTAACCCTAACCCTAACCCTAACCCTAACCCTAACCCTAACCCTAACCCTAACCCTAACCCTAACCCTAACCCTAACCCTAACCCTAACCCTAACCCTAACCCTAACCCTAACCCTAACCCTAACCCTAACCCTAACCCTAACCCTAACCCTAACCCTAACCCTAACCCTAACCCTAACCCTAACCCTAACCCTAACCCTAACCCTAACCCTAACCCTAACCCTAACCCTAACCCTAACCCTAACCCTAACCCTAACCCTAACCCTAACCCTAACCCTAACCCTAACCCTAACCCTAACCCTAACCCTAACCCTAACCCTAACCCTAACCCTAACCCTAACCCTAACCCTAACCCTAACCCTAACCCTAACCCTAACCCTAACCCTAACCCTAACCCTAACCCTAACCCTAACCCTAACCCTAACCCTAACCCTAACCCTAACCCTAACCCTAACCCTAACCCTAACCCTAACCCTAACCCTAACCCTAACCCTAACCCTAACCCTAACCCTAACCCTAACCCTAACCCTAACCCTAACCCTAACCCTAACCCTAACCCTAACCCTAACCCTAACCCTAACCCTAACCCTAACCCTAACCCTAACCCTAACCCTAACCCTAACCCTAACCCTAACCCTAACCCTAACCCTAACCCTAACCCTAACCCTAACCCTAACCCTAACCCTAACCCTAACCCTAACCCTAACCCTAACCCTAACCCTAACCCTAACCCTAACCCTAACCCTAACCCTAACCCTAACCCTAACCCTAACCCTAACCCTAACCCTAACCCTAACCCTAACCCTAACCCTAACCCTAACCCTAACCCTAACCCTAACCCTAACCCTAACCCTAACCCTAACCCTAACCCTAACCCTAACCCTAACCCTAACCCTAACCCTAACCCTAACCCTAACCCTAACCCTAACCCTAACCCTAACCCTAACCCTAACCCTAACCCTAACCCTAACCCTAACCCTAACCCTAACCCTAACCCTAACCCTAACCCTAACCCTAACCCTAACCCTAACCCTAACCCTAACCCTAACCCTAACCCTAACCCTAACCCTAACCCTAACCCTAACCCTAACCCTAACCCTAACCCTAACCCTAACCCTAACCCTAACCCTAACCCTAACCCTAACCCTAACCCTAACCCTAACCCTAACCCTAACCCTAACCCTAACCCTAACCCTAACCCTAACCCTAACCCTAACCCTAACCCTAACCCTAACCCTAACCCTAACCCTAACCCTAACCCTAACCCTAACCCTAACCCTAACCCTAACCCTAACCCTAACCCTAACCCTAACCCTAACCCTAACCCTAACCCTAACCCTAACCCTAACCCTAACCCTAACCCTAACCCTAACCCTAACCCTAACCCTAACCCTAACCCTAACCCTAACCCTAACCCTAACCCTAACCCTAACCCTAACCCTAACCCTAACCCTAACCCTAACCCTAACCCTAACCCTAACCCTAACCCTAACCCTAACCCTAACCCTAACCCTAACCCTAACCCTAACCCTAACCCTAACCCTAACCCTAACCCTAACCCTAACCCTAACCCTAACCCTAACCCTAACCCTAACCCTAACCCTAACCCTAACCCTAACCCTAACCCTAACCCTAACCCTAACCCTAACCCTAACCCTAACCCTAACCCTAACCCTAACCCTAACCCTAACCCTAACCCTAACCCTAACCCTAACCCTAACCCTAACCCTAACCCTAACCCTAACCCTAACCCTAACCCTAACCCTAACCCTAACCCTAACCCTAACCCTAACCCTAACCCTAACCCTAACCCTAACCCTAACCCTAACCCTAACCCTAACCCTAACCCTAACCCTAACCCTAACCCTAACCCTAACCCTAACCCTAACCCTAACCCTAACCCTAACCCTAACCCTAACCCTAACCCTAACCCTAACCCTAACCCTAACCCTAACCCTAACCCTAACCCTAACCCTAACCCTAACCCTAACCCTAACCCTAACCCTAACCCTAACCCTAACCCTAACCCTAACCCTAACCCTAACCCTAACCCTAACCCTAACCCTAACCCTAACCCTAACCCTAACCCTAACCCTAACCCTAACCCTAACCCTAACCCTAACCCTAACCCTAACCCTAACCCTAACCCTAACCCTAACCCTAACCCTAACCCTAACCCTAACCCTAACCCTAACCCTAACCCTAACCCTAACCCTAACCCTAACCCTAACCCTAACCCTAACCCTAACCCTAACCCTAACCCTAACCCTAACCCTAACCCTAACCCTAACCCTAACCCTAACCCTAACCCTAACCCTAACCCTAACCCTAACCCTAACCCTAACCCTAACCCTAACCCTAACCCTAACCCTAACCCTAACCCTAACCCTAACCCTAACCCTAACCCTAACCCTAACCCTAACCCTAACCCTAACCCTAACCCTAACCCTAACCCTAACCCTAACCCTAACCCTAACCCTAACCCTAACCCTAACCCTAACCCTAACCCTAACCCTAACCCTAACCCTAACCCTAACCCTAACCCTAACCCTAACCCTAACCCTAACCCTAACCCTAACCCTAACCCTAACCCTAACCCTAACCCTAACCCTAACCCTAACCCTAACCCTAACCCTAACCCTAACCCTAACCCTAACCCTAACCCTAACCCTAACCCTAACCCTAACCCTAACCCTAACCCTAACCCTAACCCTAACCCTAACCCTAACCCTAACCCTAACCCTAACCCTAACCCTAACCCTAACCCTAACCCTAACCCTAACCCTAACCCTAACCCTAACCCTAACCCTAACCCTAACCCTAACCCTAACCCTAACCCTAACCCTAACCCTAACCCTAACCCTAACCCTAACCCTAACCCTAACCCTAACCCTAACCCTAACCCTAACCCTAACCCTAACCCTAACCCTAACCCTAACCCTAACCCTAACCCTAACCCTAACCCTAACCCTAACCCTAACCCTAACCCTAACCCTAACCCTAACCCTAACCCTAACCCTAACCCTAACCCTAACCCTAACCCTAACCCTAACCCTAACCCTAACCCTAACCCTAACCCTAACCCTAACCCTAACCCTAACCCTAACCCTAACCCTAACCCTAACCCTAACCCTAACCCTAACCCTAACCCTAACCCTAACCCTAACCCTAACCCTAACCCTAACCCTAACCCTAACCCTAACCCTAACCCTAACCCTAACCCTAACCCTAACCCTAACCCTAACCCTAACCCTAACCCTAACCCTAACCCTAACCCTAACCCTAACCCTAACCCTAACCCTAACCCTAACCCTAACCCTAACCCTAACCCTAACCCTAACCCTAACCCTAACCCTAACCCTAACCCTAACCCTAACCCTAACCCTAACCCTAACCCTAACCCTAACCCTAACCCTAACCCTAACCCTAACCCTAACCCTAACCCTAACCCTAACCCTAACCCTAACCCTAACCCTAACCCTAACCCTAACCCTAACCCTAACCCTAACCCTAACCCTAACCCTAACCCTAACCCTAACCCTAACCCTAACCCTAACCCTAACCCTAACCCTAACCCTAACCCTAACCCTAACCCTAACCCTAACCCTAACCCTAACCCTAACCCTAACCCTAACCCTAACCCTAACCCTAACCCTAACCCTAACCCTAACCCTAACCCTAACCCTAACCCTAACCCTAACCCTAACCCTAACCCTAACCCTAACCCTAACCCTAACCCTAACCCTAACCCTAACCCTAACCCTAACCCTAACCCTAACCCTAACCCTAACCCTAACCCTAACCCTAACCCTAACCCTAACCCTAACCCTAACCCTAACCCTAACCCTAACCCTAACCCTAACCCTAACCCTAACCCTAACCCTAACCCTAACCCTAACCCTAACCCTAACCCTAACCCTAACCCTAACCCTAACCCTAACCCTAACCCTAACCCTAACCCTAACCCTAACCCTAACCCTAACCCTAACCCTAACCCTAACCCTAACCCTAACCCTAACCCTAACCCTAACCCTAACCCTAACCCTAACCCTAACCCTAACCCTAACCCTAACCCTAACCCTAACCCTAACCCTAACCCTAACCCTAACCCTAACCCTAACCCTAACCCTAACCCTAACCCTAACCCTAACCCTAACCCTAACCCTAACCCTAACCCTAACCCTAACCCTAACCCTAACCCTAACCCTAACCCTAACCCTAACCCTAACCCTAACCCTAACCCTAACCCTAACCCTAACCCTAACCCTAACCCTAACCCTAACCCTAACCCTAACCCTAACCCTAACCCTAACCCTAACCCTAACCCTAACCCTAACCCTAACCCTAACCCTAACCCTAACCCTAACCCTAACCCTAACCCTAACCCTAACCCTAACCCTAACCCTAACCCTAACCCTAACCCTAACCCTAACCCTAACCCTAACCCTAACCCTAACCCTAACCCTAACCCTAACCCTAACCCTAACCCTAACCCTAACCCTAACCCTAACCCTAACCCTAACCCTAACCCTAACCCTAACCCTAACCCTAACCCTAACCCTAACCCTAACCCTAACCCTAACCCTAACCCTAACCCTAACCCTAACCCTAACCCTAACCCTAACCCTAACCCTAACCCTAACCCTAACCCTAACCCTAACCCTAACCCTAACCCTAACCCTAACCCTAACCCTAACCCTAACCCTAACCCTAACCCTAACCCTAACCCTAACCCTAACCCTAACCCTAACCCTAACCCTAACCCTAACCCTAACCCTAACCCTAACCCTAACCCTAACCCTAACCCTAACCCTAACCCTAACCCTAACCCTAACCCTAACCCTAACCCTAACCCTAACCCTAACCCTAACCCTAACCCTAACCCTAACCCTAACCCTAACCCTAACCCTAACCCTAACCCTAACCCTAACCCTAACCCTAACCCTAACCCTAACCCTAACCCTAACCCTAACCCTAACCCTAACCCTAACCCTAACCCTAACCCTAACCCTAACCCTAACCCTAACCCTAACCCTAACCCTAACCCTAACCCTAACCCTAACCCTAACCCTAACCCTAACCCTAACCCTAACCCTAACCCTAACCCTAACCCTAACCCTAACCCTAACCCTAACCCTAACCCTAACCCTAACCCTAACCCTAACCCTAACCCTAACCCTAACCCTAACCCTAACCCTAACCCTAACCCTAACCCTAACCCTAACCCTAACCCTAACCCTAACCCTAACCCTAACCCTAACCCTAACCCTAACCCTAACCCTAACCCTAACCCTAACCCTAACCCTAACCCTAACCCTAACCCTAACCCTAACCCTAACCCTAACCCTAACCCTAACCCTAACCCTAACCCTAACCCTAACCCTAACCCTAACCCTAACCCTAACCCTAACCCTAACCCTAACCCTAACCCTAACCCTAACCCTAACCCTAACCCTAACCCTAACCCTAACCCTAACCCTAACCCTAACCCTAACCCTAACCCTAACCCTAACCCTAACCCTAACCCTAACCCTAACCCTAACCCTAACCCTAACCCTAACCCTAACCCTAACCCTAACCCTAACCCTAACCCTAACCCTAACCCTAACCCTAACCCTAACCCTAACCCTAACCCTAACCCTAACCCTAACCCTAACCCTAACCCTAACCCTAACCCTAACCCTAACCCTAACCCTAACCCTAACCCTAACCCTAACCCTAACCCTAACCCTAACCCTAACCCTAACCCTAACCCTAACCCTAACCCTAACCCTAACCCTAACCCTAACCCTAACCCTAACCCTAACCCTAACCCTAACCCTAACCCTAACCCTAACCCTAACCCTAACCCTAACCCTAACCCTAACCCTAACCCTAACCCTAACCCTAACCCTAACCCTAACCCTAACCCTAACCCTAACCCTAACCCTAACCCTAACCCTAACCCTAACCCTAACCCTAACCCTAACCCTAACCCTAACCCTAACCCTAACCCTAACCCTAACCCTAACCCTAACCCTAACCCTAACCCTAACCCTAACCCTAACCCTAACCCTAACCCTAACCCTAACCCTAACCCTAACCCTAACCCTAACCCTAACCCTAACCCTAACCCTAACCCTAACCCTAACCCTAACCCTAACCCTAACCCTAACCCTAACCCTAACCCTAACCCTAACCCTAACCCTAACCCTAACCCTAACCCTAACCCTAACCCTAACCCTAACCCTAACCCTAACCCTAACCCTAACCCTAACCCTAACCCTAACCCTAACCCTAACCCTAACCCTAACCCTAACCCTAACCCTAACCCTAACCCTAACCCTAACCCTAACCCTAACCCTAACCCTAACCCTAACCCTAACCCTAACCCTAACCCTAACCCTAACCCTAACCCTAACCCTAACCCTAACCCTAACCCTAACCCTAACCCTAACCCTAACCCTAACCCTAACCCTAACCCTAACCCTAACCCTAACCCTAACCCTAACCCTAACCCTAACCCTAACCCTAACCCTAACCCTAACCCTAACCCTAACCCTAACCCTAACCCTAACCCTAACCCTAACCCTAACCCTAACCCTAACCCTAACCCTAACCCTAACCCTAACCCTAACCCTAACCCTAACCCTAACCCTAACCCTAACCCTAACCCTAACCCTAACCCTAACCCTAACCCTAACCCTAACCCTAACCCTAACCCTAACCCTAACCCTAACCCTAACCCTAACCCTAACCCTAACCCTAACCCTAACCCTAACCCTAACCCTAACCCTAACCCTAACCCTAACCCTAACCCTAACCCTAACCCTAACCCTAACCCTAACCCTAACCCTAACCCTAACCCTAACCCTAACCCTAACCCTAACCCTAACCCTAACCCTAACCCTAACCCTAACCCTAACCCTAACCCTAACCCTAACCCTAACCCTAACCCTAACCCTAACCCTAACCCTAACCCTAACCCTAACCCTAACCCTAACCCTAACCCTAACCCTAACCCTAACCCTAACCCTAACCCTAACCCTAACCCTAACCCTAACCCTAACCCTAACCCTAACCCTAACCCTAACCCTAACCCTAACCCTAACCCTAACCCTAACCCTAACCCTAACCCTAACCCTAACCCTAACCCTAACCCTAACCCTAACCCTAACCCTAACCCTAACCCTAACCCTAACCCTAACCCTAACCCTAACCCTAACCCTAACCCTAACCCTAACCCTAACCCTAACCCTAACCCTAACCCTAACCCTAACCCTAACCCTAACCCTAACCCTAACCCTAACCCTAACCCTAACCCTAACCCTAACCCTAACCCTAACCCTAACCCTAACCCTAACCCTAACCCTAACCCTAACCCTAACCCTAACCCTAACCCTAACCCTAACCCTAACCCTAACCCTAACCCTAACCCTAACCCTAACCCTAACCCTAACCCTAACCCTAACCCTAACCCTAACCCTAACCCTAACCCTAACCCTAACCCTAACCCTAACCCTAACCCTAACCCTAACCCTAACCCTAACCCTAACCCTAACCCTAACCCTAACCCTAACCCTAACCCTAACCCTAACCCTAACCCTAACCCTAACCCTAACCCTAACCCTAACCCTAACCCTAACCCTAACCCTAACCCTAACCCTAACCCTAACCCTAACCCTAACCCTAACCCTAACCCTAACCCTAACCCTAACCCTAACCCTAACCCTAACCCTAACCCTAACCCTAACCCTAACCCTAACCCTAACCCTAACCCTAACCCTAACCCTAACCCTAACCCTAACCCTAACCCTAACCCTAACCCTAACCCTAACCCTAACCCTAACCCTAACCCTAACCCTAACCCTAACCCTAACCCTAACCCTAACCCTAACCCTAACCCTAACCCTAACCCTAACCCTAACCCTAACCCTAACCCTAACCCTAACCCTAACCCTAACCCTAACCCTAACCCTAACCCTAACCCTAACCCTAACCCTAACCCTAACCCTAACCCTAACCCTAACCCTAACCCTAACCCTAACCCTAACCCTAACCCTAACCCTAACCCTAACCCTAACCCTAACCCTAACCCTAACCCTAACCCTAACCCTAACCCTAACCCTAACCCTAACCCTAACCCTAACCCTAACCCTAACCCTAACCCTAACCCTAACCCTAACCCTAACCCTAACCCTAACCCTAACCCTAACCCTAACCCTAACCCTAACCCTAACCCTAACCCTAACCCTAACCCTAACCCTAACCCTAACCCTAACCCTAACCCTAACCCTAACCCTAACCCTAACCCTAACCCTAACCCTAACCCTAACCCTAACCCTAACCCTAACCCTAACCCTAACCCTAACCCTAACCCTAACCCTAACCCTAACCCTAACCCTAACCCTAACCCTAACCCTAACCCTAACCCTAACCCTAACCCTAACCCTAACCCTAACCCTAACCCTAACCCTAACCCTAACCCTAACCCTAACCCTAACCCTAACCCTAACCCTAACCCTAACCCTAACCCTAACCCTAACCCTAACCCTAACCCTAACCCTAACCCTAACCCTAACCCTAACCCTAACCCTAACCCTAACCCTAACCCTAACCCTAACCCTAACCCTAACCCTAACCCTAACCCTAACCCTAACCCTAACCCTAACCCTAACCCTAACCCTAACCCTAACCCTAACCCTAACCCTAACCCTAACCCTAACCCTAACCCTAACCCTAACCCTAACCCTAACCCTAACCCTAACCCTAACCCTAACCCTAACCCTAACCCTAACCCTAACCCTAACCCTAACCCTAACCCTAACCCTAACCCTAACCCTAACCCTAACCCTAACCCTAACCCTAACCCTAACCCTAACCCTAACCCTAACCCTAACCCTAACCCTAACCCTAACCCTAACCCTAACCCTAACCCTAACCCTAACCCTAACCCTAACCCTAACCCTAACCCTAACCCTAACCCTAACCCTAACCCTAACCCTAACCCTAACCCTAACCCTAACCCTAACCCTAACCCTAACCCTAACCCTAACCCTAACCCTAACCCTAACCCTAACCCTAACCCTAACCCTAACCCTAACCCTAACCCTAACCCTAACCCTAACCCTAACCCTAACCCTAACCCTAACCCTAACCCTAACCCTAACCCTAACCCTAACCCTAACCCTAACCCTAACCCTAACCCTAACCCTAACCCTAACCCTAACCCTAACCCTAACCCTAACCCTAACCCTAACCCTAACCCTAACCCTAACCCTAACCCTAACCCTAACCCTAACCCTAACCCTAACCCTAACCCTAACCCTAACCCTAACCCTAACCCTAACCCTAACCCTAACCCTAACCCTAACCCTAACCCTAACCCTAACCCTAACCCTAACCCTAACCCTAACCCTAACCCTAACCCTAACCCTAACCCTAACCCTAACCCTAACCCTAACCCTAACCCTAACCCTAACCCTAACCCTAACCCTAACCCTAACCCTAACCCTAACCCTAACCCTAACCCTAACCCTAACCCTAACCCTAACCCTAACCCTAACCCTAACCCTAACCCTAACCCTAACCCTAACCCTAACCCTAACCCTAACCCTAACCCTAACCCTAACCCTAACCCTAACCCTAACCCTAACCCTAACCCTAACCCTAACCCTAACCCTAACCCTAA
>NC_139393.1:86400000-86402500 GCF_054392235.1 Sus scrofa | reverse complement strand
ACCCTAACCCTAACCCTAACCCTAACCCTAACCCTAACCCTAACCCTAACCCTAACCCTAACCCGAACCCGAACCCTAACCCTAACCCGAACCCGAACCCTAACCCTAACCCGAACCCGAACCCTAACCCTAACCCGAACCCGAACCCTAACCCTAACCCGAACCCTAACCCTAACCCGAACCCTAACCCTAACCCGAACCCGAACCCTAACCCTAACCCTAACCCTAACCCTAACCCTAACCCTAACCCTAACCCTAACCCTAACCCGAACCCGAACCCTAACCCTAACCCGAACCCGAACCCTAACCCTAACCCTAACCCTAACCCTAACCCTAACCCTAACCCTAACCCTAACCCGAACCCTAACCCTAACCTAACCCTAACCCTAACCCGAACCCTAACCCTAACCCTAACCCTAACCCGAACCCTAACCCTAACCCGAACCCTAACCCGAACCCTAACCCTAACCCGAACCCTAACCCTAACCCTAACCCTAACCCTAACCCTAACCCTAACCCTAACCCTAACCCTAACCCTAACCCTAACCCTAACCCTAACCCTAACCCTAACCCTAACCCTAACCCTAACCCTAACCCTAACCCTAACCCTAACCCTAACCCGAACCCTAACCCTAACCCTAACCCTAACCCTAACCCGAACCCTAACCCTAACCCTAACCCTAACCCTAACCCGAACCCTAACCCTAACCCGAACCCTAACCCTAACCCTAACCCTAACCCTAACCCTAACCCTAACCCGAACCCTAACCCGAACCCTAACCCGAACCCTAACCCTAACCCTAACCCTAACCCGAACCCTAACCCGAACCCTAACCCGAACCCTAACCCTAACCCTAACCCGAACCCTAACCCGAACCCTAACCCGAACCCGAACCCTAACCCGAACCCTAACCCGAACCCTAACCCGAACCCTAACCCTAACCCTAACCCGAACCCTAACCCGAACCCTAACCCGAACCCGAACCCTAACCCGAACCCTAACCCGAACCCTAACCCTAACCCTAACCCGAACCCTAACCCGAACCCTAACCCTAACCCGAACCCTAACCCTAACCCTAACCCTAACCCGAACCCTAACCCGAACCCTAACCCTAACCCTAACCCTAACCCTAACCCGAACCCTAACCCTAACCCTAACCCTAACCCTAACCCTAACCCGAACCCTAACCCTAACCCTAACCCTAACCCTAACCCTAACCCTAACCCGAACCCTAACCCTAACCCGAACCCGAACCCTAACCCTAACCCGAACCCGAACCCTAACCCTAACCCTAACCCTAACCCTAACCCTAACCCTAACCCTAACCCTAACCCTAACCCTAACCCGAACCCTAACCCGAACCCTAACCCTAACCCTAACCCTAACCCTAACCCTAACCCTAACCCGAACCCTAACCCTAACCCTAACCCGAACCCTAACCCTAACCCGAACCCTAACCCGAACCCTAACCCTAACCCTAACCCTAACCCGAACCCTAACCCTAACCCTAACCCGAACCCTAACCCTAACCCTAACCCTAACCCGAACCCTAACCCGAACCCTAACCCTAACCCGAACCCTAACCCGAACCCTAACCCGAACCCTAACCCTAACCCGAACCCGAACCCTAACCCGAACCCTAACCCGAACCCTAACCCGAACCCTAACCCTAACCCGAACCCTAACCCTAACCCTAACCCGAACCCTAACCCTAACCCGAACCCTAACCCTAACCCGAACCCTAACCCTAACCCTAACCCTAACCCTAACCCTAACCCTAACCCGAACCCTAACCCGAACCCTAACCCTAACCCGAACCCTAACCCTAACCCTAACCCTAACCCTAACCCTAACCCTAACCCTAACCCTAACCCGAACCCGAACCCTAACCCGAACCCTAACCCTAACCCTAACCCTAACCCTAACCCGAACCCGAACCCGAACCCGAACCCTAACCCTAACCCTAACCCGAACCCTAACCCTAACCCGAACCCTAACCCGAACCCTAACCCTAACCCGAACCCTAACCCTAACCCTAACCCTAACCCTAACCCTAACCCTAACCCGAACCCTAACCCTAACCCTAACCCTAACCCTAACCCTAACCCTAACCCGAACCCTAACCCTAACCCTAACCCTAACCCTAACCCTAACCCTAACCCTAACCCTAACCCGAACCCGAACCCTAACCCTAACCCGAACCCTAACCCTAACCCGAACCCTAACCCTAACCCTAACCCTAACCCGAACCCTAACCCTAACCCGAACCCGAACCCTAACCCGAACCCTAACCCTAACCCTAACCCTAACCCTAACCCGAACCCTAACCCTAACCCTAACCCTAACCCTAACCCTAACCCGAACCCTAACCCTAACCCTAACCCTAACCCTAACCCTAACCCTAACCCGAACCCGAACCCTAACCCTAACCCTAACCCGAACCCTAACCCTAACCCTAACCCGAACCCTAACCCTAACCCTAACCCTAACCCGAACCCT